>NW_027202340.1:0-5000 GCF_024711535.1 Dipodomys merriami
ATAGCAACACTTCCGGCTTTTTTCTGCTTATGTGGTGCTGAGGAATCCAACTCAGGACATTATGCATGCAAGGCAAGCACTCTGCTACTGAGCCACCTTCCCAACTTTCACCTTTTTTTGCCACTCCAATGATTTGAACTCAGGTCCTAGGATCTCAGGATGGGCTGTGGGTCCAGAGGCTGCACCCCAGCCTAGAGTGATTAAGGCTAAGGCAGAGTTGCCACAAGCTGAGTTCAAGGCTCGGGCCTGGCCAGAAAAATTAAGGCCCTGGCTTGGAATTTGCACCATTTTTCTGGCAGGCCTGGGATTTGAACTCATGTTCTGAGGAACTCTGTGGCACTGTGTGGGAGGGGAAGCTCACCATCTTTGAAGATAAGAATATCAGACCAGTTTCAAGGGCCTGAATGCAAGCCCCATCACTGGAAAAATAATACTCATATATAAGATTTTTACAAAGATGGTTATACTCCATATGACATTTATTACCCTTTTTTATTCATTGTTTATTTTATTTAGCATTATTACATATATAACTTTTTCAGTTATTATATCTTATCACATGGATATATTTGCATGTGGATTATACATCATACTGAGACACAGGACTTTTACAGAGAAGGAAAAAATGTGTCAAAATTGGCTTCTTACTGCACATATAAACTTTTGGCAATGCTGGGATTTGAACTCACAGCCCAAAATGCATAATTTATGAATGGGTCAGTTGTAGAACAAAAGCCTTTGGCAAACTGAGCCACCAGCCAGTTCTGAGGACCTGTGATTTATCCATAGTAGTGGGCTATATATATATATATATATATATATATATATATATATATATATATATATATATATACAGAGAGAGAGAGAGAGAGAGAGAGAGAGAGAGAGAGAGAAAGAGAGATTGTTAGATATAGGAATAGATATAGATATGGAAAGATAGATATAGATAGATAGATCGATCGATTGATCAATAGATAGATAGATAGATAGATAGATGTGTAGTTTGCTATATATAAGCGAGAGACAATGTGAGGATATTAAATTATATAAATTATGAATTATTAGTAATTAAATTAAGTCTCCATTTAATGCAGTATCATTGTTGAATACTTACTAAAGTATTAATGTAAAATAAGTCAGTGTTCTAATTAGGAGAACCAAACCAGGGTGTTAGAATGGAAGACATAATCCAATAATTTTTGTGTGGCATTGTATAAGAGAATCATGAACTAACTGTCAATTTAATTGTAACTTTTATAAATTCAATTAAGCATTACCATGGATAGGAATGATTTTCTTAAGATCTCCCTCCATTTGTAGGTGGCGGTCCTGGCATTCCAACTTCAGGCCTGAGTAGTTTACTCAGAAATGCAAACCATTAGAATGACACTGTGATGATTTCAGATTCTCATGAGGAAAAACAGAACAAGAAGAAAAGAAAGCCAAGTGTCTGGATCCTGCCTGTAATCCTAGCTCTTCAGGAGTCTGAGAGGTAGAGAATGACAATTTGAATTCAGTCGGGACAGGAAAGCCCAGGACAATCTTATTTCTAAGGGATCACAGGAATTAAAAAAAAAAAAAAAAACATGAGTGGGGCTCTGACTCAAAGGCATAGCACTATCCTTGAGCAAAAGGAGCTCAGGGACAGTGCCTAGGCTCATAGTATAACACCCAGACTTGCCAAAAACAAAAAAACAAAAAATAGTAACTCCATGTCTACCCATGTATGTATGCATGTATTTCTATTGGTGAAGATCCAGAGTCCCTATGTTGAAAGGCACTCAGCTAGGAAATTTGCTTTGAATAAAATGGTTTCTTAGCACAGAGAGTGCTTTCAAGACAGTGCATATTCTGGGGCTTCCCTCATTGTTCTCAATGTAGCCTGAGGGTTTCTGCGCACCTCAGGCTGCTGGAGGAAGTCAGACTCATTGTTGGAACAGGCAGACAAAAGGCCTCACTCCTGTTCAGCTGTGTAACAAACAACTCCATCTGGGCCAATTAGTGAGGATGATTGTGGGCAGGCTCTGAAGGCCAGGATAAAAAGGCCTCTTTGTATCCAAAGCTATCTCTTTCCCCAGTGCTCTGTTTGGACAGGAAGCCTTCATTTCTGCCACCTTCTGTGGCAGGCCAAGTTCCTTGTACTTACCGTGTCTTTGTTAGACTATGTCCCAGTGTTGAAACAAACTGCCACAATTAATTCAAGGGTCCTTCTGGCAGACAACTAGAGAGCTGAACCGAATTAAAAGATTCCTAATTGGCAAAGTTGCCCCCTTAGGTTTCCAGAAGCTCGCTGAATCTAAGCACATGGGTAATATCACAATGCTTCCTGTCATCTAGGCCTGGTGAAGCTCACCAGGTTTTGAAACCTTTGACCTCTCCTAGTTGAGCGATGGATGGCTAGCTTTAGGGGTTGAACACAGGGCCTGGGTGCTGACTATGAGCTCAGAACCAAAGCTCAGTTCTTTACCACAATTTGCTGTCACAGCTTCACTTCTGATATATGTGTGTGTGTGTGTGTGTGTGTGTGTGTGTGTGTGCGTGTGTGTGTGTGTGTGTGTGTGTGTGTGTGTGTGTGTGTGTGTGTGCATACACTTGTCATGGAACTTGAATTCAGGACCTGTGCACTGTACCTGAGTTTCTCCTGTACAAAGATAGCACTCTACCACTTGAGCCACAGGGCCACTTAAGGCTTATTTTTAGTGATGTGGTACCGAGGAATAAAAACCCAGGGATTCATACATGCAAAGCAGTCTAACCCTTCCTCTTCAGGTTTCTTTCTTTCTCTTGTTTTATGTTGGAGGATTTGAAGTCTAGGCCTGGGCGCTATCCTTCAATTCTTCAGCTAAAGCCAAGTGTGCTACCACTTGAGCTACAGCATTTCTTCAGGCTTATGTTGGGTCATTGGAGAGTACCATCTATCTCAAAAATTTCCTACCCAGGCTGACTTTGGACCCTGATCCTCAGCTGTCAGGTTCCTGAGTAGCTAGGAGGACAGGCATGAGTTAGTGGTGCACAGCTTCCAATTCAAGTCTCTAAGTGGTGAATAGGAGATAATATTCTCATGGGACGCTTTGTGTCTGGGATAGTTTGGAACCCAGATCCTCAGATCTCAGCTTCTTGAGTAGGCAGGGTGACAGACCTCAGCTACAGATGCCTAGATCTTAACACTCTGTTGCAAGAGTATCCTTGGCTCCACATGGTAGGGCATTAGCCATGAGCCAACAGGGAAGGGTCAGTGCCTAGGCTCTGAGTTCAGGGTTCACGACTGAGAAAAATAAACAATTGTCTGCAGGAGACAACTCTCTAGATTTCAGTACATACATAATTTTGGTGAGCCTCAAGTTTCTCATCTGCACCATCATCATACTTGTGGAGCTCTTACAAGGACCAGATGAAAGAATGAACCCCATGAAGGACTCAGCACACACTTCATGAAGGACTCATCACATAGCTGTATCCCACACACAGTCATTAGAATTAGAATATTTTCATCAGTATCACCTTTCTTTCAGAAACACGTTAAAAACCACCCAAAATTCACATCTAATGATTTAGAGGGATGGGTTTTTTTGGGAGGGCTGGGATTCAGCCACATGGAATGCACTTGAAGGTTGGGGGTACTGTTCTAAGATCTTTTGCTCAAGGCTAAAGCTCTACCACTGTGAGCCACAGCTCAGAGTTTTGCAGATTTCCTGCAAGGGCTGGGTTTTAAACCCACCAGTGTCAGATCTCAGCCCCTGAGTATCTTGGATGACAGGGCTGAGTGAGCCAGCAGCATCTGGTTCCGTGGGGCTGGGTTGCAGTGGTTCACTTCTGGCTAAGTCAGGTTAGATGTCAGCTGTCAGCACCAGACTCCCGGTTTGCTTTATGATGAGGTATTTGCAGTCCTATCTTTATATCGTTGCAGTGAGAACATTCTACTTTCTTTTTTTTTTTTTTTTTTTGGAGCCAGTCCTGGGTCTTGAGTAAGGGTCTAGCCACAGTCCCTAAGATTTTGTGCTCAAAGCTAGTGCTCAACTGCTTGATCAACAGCATGACTTCCAGATTTTTCTGTGTACGCGGTAGTGAGGAATCGAACCCAGTGCTTTGTACTTACTAGGCAAGCACCCTACCACTGAGCCCTGGGAGTGACAAGAGTATGAACAGATAAATGTGTACATTGGTTGACAGATAAATGGATGTATATGTATACAACAAGAGAGAGATGTCTGTATACTATGTAACTTCATATAGAATATTACTACCAATTATTCGCGATTAAATTCCTTCCTTTTTAAAGTATCATGTTTGAATACATAATAAAATATTAATAAAAATTAGTCAATGTGGTATAACTGTGTATAATTTTATAATACAATCGTACACTAACTACTAATTTAATTGTTACTTTTATGACATTCCATTCCTATGGATGTATATGGGAATGGGTTTCTTAGAATCTCCCACCATTCATTAGTGGCAGTCCTGGGATTCGACCTCCAGACCTAATTTTCCGGTTTCCGCTGTGGCTTCCTTAATAGCCACCAAACATCAGCAATGCAAGGTCATGTACATTTTCTGGGCCTTGGCATTTATACCCAGGATGGTTATAATACAAAGGAAATAAAAAGGTAAAACTACCTTCTTGAACTTCTCAGTATTATGCTTCTCCTTTCTATTTTTTATATTTTTTGCCTGTCCCGAGATTTGAACTCAGGTTCTAGGATCGCAGTGCTGGCAGTGGCAGAGATGCCAAGACCTGACATCAAGCTCCGTACTTGGCAATAATAATAATAATAATAAATAATAATAATAATAATAATAATAATAATAATAATAATAATAATAAAATAATAATAATAATAAGATCCTGGCTTGAATTTGCACAATTTTTCTGGCAAACATGGGATTTGAAGTCAGGGTCTGGGTAACTCTGTGACACTGGGGGTGAAGGGGAATGGCTCACTATACTTGAAGACAAGAAATTCAGACCAGTTCTTAGGGCCTAAATTGAAGCCCCA